>NC_089746.1:300000-315000 GCF_040412425.1 Macrobrachium rosenbergii
TGAGAAATTAAGAGGGCATTGTGGCTATTACAATTACATACAGTATATATCTGATAAAAGTGACCAGTAGATTCTACATATGTATAATATAGATATAGATATATATATATATATATATATTGTATATATATATATATATATATATATATATATATATATATATATATATATATATATATATATATATACATATATACATATACATATACATATACATATACATATACATATATATATATATATATATATATATATATATATATATATATATATATATATATATATATATATATATATATAAATATATATATATATATATATATATATATATATATATATATATATATATATATATATATATATATATATATATATATATATATATATTAACTTTATCATATACAATTGTTCTGTGCATTAGTAGAATTACTAAAAGGACCTCATTCAAACTGGATGGTATCTAATGGAGTTTTTATTCAAAAGTTGCAAGCTTTCTTGGACAAACAGTCCACATTATCAAGTATCCGTACAATGAGCAGACGCGTAGTCCGGCTGTATTTATATCTGTGTGCTGGGTACTTTTAATCCTATAATCGCCCAGCTCTTCCTGTGTGACCTCCACCCCCTCTTGACCTTGGTCTTTCTCTGATTCCTCCTCACAGGTGACCGTTTTCCGTGCACTCTCTTACGTTTTTTCTTCGTTTCCTTGCTACTGTGGAGTGTACGATTTTTCTAGATATGCTGTCTTCAAAGCCGTTTCCGGTGTTCCCTGCCATCGTGTTGTTGGTGCAAGTTATGAAGGCGTTCTCTACAACCAGTCTAGATGTTTTGTTGGTGTTCCTGTACAGAAAACTCATATTTTCCCAGTCTGTTCTGTGATCATTTTCCCAACAGTGTTTGGCAACTGCCGACGTCTGATCATAACGCCTTATGTTCTGCAGATGTTGTTTGCTTCGCTCTTTACATGATTTGCCAGTTTCGCCATAGTACCTTTCTTCACAGTCTAGACACACAGCCATATAAATCCCCCCTCTAATCTCTTCCCCCTCTACCGACTTTTGGTTTCTAACTATTTTATTCCTAATGGTGTTTTTGTAGCTGCCTATCAATTTGAAATTATGTAGCTTACTGTTGATGGGTGCAATGGAGTTGTTGTCCGGGACTGTAATTATTTTCTTTCCTACCAAATGTTCCTTTTCTATCCTTTCCCTCTCCCAAAATAGTTTTTCCTTGCTTTGATATGTGCCCACCCCACCAATACTTAGGGTAGCCTAATCTCCTAAAAACTCTCCTCAGGTAATCCAACTCTTCGTCTAAAATTCGGGACTGCAAATCCTATAAGCCCTGATGGCCAACCCTGTCATTAATCCTATTTTTATTTCTTTCCTATGACTGGAGAACCTATGTATGTATGAATTGGTGTGTGTCTTCTTCCTATATACCTTGAATTTTAAATTCTCCCCTACCCTCTTGACCAGGACATCCAAGAAAGGAATTTCTCCCTCCTTCTCTATTTCTAATGTGAACTTAATGTGTTCATTTAGTTTATTTATGTTTTCTAAAAACTTGTGTAGATCTTCCCTTTCTCCCTTGTAAATGATCAAGATATCATCCACGTATCTTACCCATTTTACGATATTTAAGTTCCCTTTATTTACTTTGCCCACCTCTTCCTTTTCAAACCATTCTATATTTCCCACCCTGATCTAGCCAAAAAAGCTTGGGTGCTATTTCGGGATGGTGCATTGTGGGTAGAATTAGTAGTAGCGGTGGTGGGACCGTTGTATCGGCACCTCTTAGGCAGAGGGTTTTTTGGTGAGGAGGAGTCTATTGGGTTAAGTGTCTGTGGTAGTGGCTTCCACTGCTCCTAGATGACATACCGACATCCTATAAGGATGTATCGATCCAGAGGTAGTAACTCTGGCATCCTATTGGCTTTTTTCTCTGGTATATCTAGCAATACTTATACCTAGAAATGTGTGCTGTATAGGGACATTTCACTCAGCGACACAGGACAAGCCCAGAAAACTACTTGTGATAAAGTTCCCATTTGTCATCCATAGCACACCCACATAAATTACCTACTTACTGCAATGCAAAAGTTGTAATTATACCATAGAAACTATGAAAACATAAACAACAAAGTAGCATCACATTTTCCGTAAAACAAGTGGCGCACACACACACACACACACACACACACACACACACACACACACACTCTCTCTCTCTCTCTCTCTCTCTGGAAAAAGACGATGCAGTTATAAAATAATAATCTAAAACTACATAACACAAATAAGCATACATGTCACATATACATAAAAAAATATTTCTTCTCTCTCTCTCTCTCTCTCTCTCAGAAAAAGGTAAATGCTGTAATTATAGGATAAAAATATTAAACTATAAAAAACAAATAAACATACATGTTAATATATACATAAACTTTCCTCTCTCTCTCTCTCTCACACAGAAAAAATATCATGTAATTATAGAATAAAAATCTAAAACTATACAAAACAAATAAGCATACATGTTATATATGAACAAAAAATACCAGGAACACTCAACAAAAATGATCCTCAATATGTCTGCTGATTTGTGCAATATTTTTTCTTTGATGTTTGTACGCATCATCAAAAGTGAAGGACATAAATTTGGATGACGTCTATATCAGTAATCAGCAAGTGAAAGGCTTAAAGGTCTTGGTCATCTTCCAGGAAATTCATCGTGTCAAAATTTGATTTAAAGAAAAGTCCAAATAAATGGATAATACAGTATTCAATATATTCCAAGGTTCTACCATAACTTCAATATCTTCTTCACTTGCTACAACCAGCATAGAATCAGCCGTTTCACATGAGGAATAGGGTGTATTTATATCCAAGGCCAAGCCAAAGGTCATCAACTGTGTCGAGTCGTCAAGAGGCCCAGGGGTACAACTTTATTTATTCATGTAAAACACATAATATGAAACTATAAATTTTAAAATGACTGTCACCCAGTGTTTGAAGTGGTATATACAACCGGAATGATTTTACAGTACTAGGAACTTTTCTCTTTCTGGAATGTATCTGGAGAATGAGCCACCATACACTTAGACTACCACAAAGTGATGGGTCTGTGATATAACAAATTCACTTATAAACTTATACAAACATATTCTTTTGCTATTTTATTTTATTTGCATTAATAATATTCTACTGCTAAGAAACTGACAGTTTTCATTTTTCTCAAGTTTGAAATTTGTCTTGCACAAGAATTTTTACAATTTGCAATACAACTGGAAATGAAGACAAATACCTCTAAATCAAAATACTGAAAGAAAATCATAATCTTACATGGAATTCTACACTGTACTTACTTCCAGGTTCACAGTAAGTGTTGTGACGATAAAAGAAATATAGTGCCACAAAGAAACTGGTAACATTAGCAATCATCAACTGTTTCTGAAAGAAGAACCTTACATATAATCTACATCCACACAGAGATTCTCTGCACAAAATATTAAAAATACTGAAGTAATGACATTTTTCTTGAATACAAAACATATCTTGAAAAACAATTTGTATTTTTCATCTGTATACAAACCATAGCCTTGTATACAGGAGTACCTTTCAGCAAGAGCTGCAACTGGTTAAAACTTGGTAACAAGGTGGTTAACAGGTGGAGATGGGGGGTACAGTAGTAGAGCCCTGGGCTTGAGTGCCCCTTCTAAGGCGAGAAGGGGTTACTCAAATTAGGAACCATTTGGCAAACCCTGACATCTCCCATGGGATAATCCATGCCAGAAGAAAGTCTGGTCCTGGTAAACCCCAGAAAAGGGTACTGGATTAAACTCTACCTATTTCCCACGCCCCCTTCTTACAAGAGAGAGGACAAGGGAGACTATCATAAACCAAGAGAGGATGCCTAAAATGCAATCACCCGTACCCTCCCAACTCTGGCATGTACTTTGGCCCAGATGCTGCTCTCAAAAGGAGAAATAAGGACGGAATGGAATCCAGTTTTTCAACTGCTACCTCCAAATACTGACCTTGTCCAAATGGAGCTCACATGATTACATAACTTGCTGGACAGTTATCACAGATCCCAAAGAAGAATGTTCAGGACTGTGAGTGACACCCCTCTGGTAGAATGAGGAGTGGGGAGTCTGATAAATCAGATATCCAACCTAATTACCAGGAAACCTGAAAATTTAAACCAAACAGTGAGGGACAAACTAGTGCCCTTGACTTCGAGGTCTCTTCCATGGGAAGGGAACCAATCTCCTTCTCTGAGAACCCAAATGAAGCTAAAAGAAAGAGTTCCTAGATAATTCTTTCCATCACTAAGCAGTACTAAAGACAGAGGGATACAATCCCATTCTGAGCGAGGATAAGTTTAGAAACTCTCAACTCTTATTAAGAAAGATGAGTCCTGAGCTACCATTCCTACTGAGGAACAATGGAATGACAGAAACCCTCATACTACTGTACTGTTGTAAATTTACAGAGCTGTTTGAAGGGGCAGACAGCTGCCAATTAGGCTTTTACAATCAATAGATCTGATTTTTGGAAACAACAGATTGTCTTATACAACTATTTTATTTACAAGAAACTCATGTAGATTGTACAATCAGTTTGTGACAGTGCCACTCTCATTTGTCAACCATCCTACCTAACCAATCTGCTAACTTAAATCTAAGAAAACACATGTCACCACTAAAGATTTTTTTCTTTTTAACCTCGACCTTTACTTAGATTTTGATGGCATCAAAAGATCAAAAGAAACACAATGCATAAGTCAATATATTTTCTTACCCTAAATATCCTAACGTAATAATTTATACAAACATGCACACAATCCTTATATTTAATACTTAGCCTAAGACTTATATATGTGCTAAGATACAGAGGGGCTTTAAGAAGTCGACTGACTTTCACAATAAAGACTTCCTTCACTATTAAGACAAGCACTAACACTGCAATTATGTAACTTTTCATAACACTTGTTAACATCATCACAATTTTCTTTATCACCAGTACAGTAAACCCCATATTCACAGGAGGTGCATTCCGGACACACGCCCTCTAAAAACGCTTACAACTGCCTATCTTGAAAGCTCAAATAACAAATGTATGCTTAAAGTATCATCCTTCATCAAATATACTTTAAATCATTATCCTAATGCTGTATTATTCTTTGAAATTACATTATTAATATAATTTCAAAGTCATCTTAAACATTAGTACCCTTAAAAATATATACATACAACCCAACAGCAAAAACAGAGAGAGAGAGAGAGAGAGAGAGAGAGAGAGAGAGAGAGAGAGAGAGAGAGAGAGAGAGAGAAATTTATTTCGATTCTACCAACTTTTATTTCTGGAGAGAGAGAGAGAGAGAGAGAGAGAGAGAGAGAGAGAGAGAGAGAGAGATTGATTTGATCACTTGTGGCAATATTTATCTACCCTAAGTCAGAAATGTCAAGTAATTTGACATATTTGATAGGTTCACCCTTCCTGCTGAGCTCAAAAACTCAGGAAAAGATTGGGGTTGAAATTTGTTTGTTTACATTTTTTCATAAATTACTACAGAAATGCATGAATGTCATATTATTATTGTTATTATTATTATTATTATTATTATTATTATTATTATTAATTATTGTTATTATTATTATGTAAATCATTTATTTATTGTACAAAACAAATAAACATGCCATAAAAACTCTATCTTTCCTGAGAACAGAGAGAGAGAGAGAGAGAGAGAGAGAGAGAGAGAGAGAGAGAGAGAGAGAGAGAGAGAGAGAGAGATTTTTTACCACTAAGTTGGCAACACAATGTCCACCCAACACAACGTCCACCCAACCCAACGTCCACCCAACCCATACTGTCAGGTTACTTGACATATCTGACAGGTTCACCCTCCCTCCCCTCCCTCCAAGTCTTAAGCAGAAGATTAGGGGTCGATATGAATACCTTTAAAATTTTACATAATGTATTAATTTATAAACTACAATCTTACTAATTCACTATAGTATTTTCTTTGATGAATTGATATTATTACTGTTTACCTTAATATTAATATTTGAAAATTAGTAAATCATTTATTTATTATAAAAAAACAAATAAATATCTCAGTGAGAGAGAGAGAAAGAGAGAAAGAGAGAGAGAATTAATTTATTTCTCAGTGAGAGAGAATTATTATTTTTATTTGTCATTATTTAATCTTATTAAACTTAATATTATCAATTGAAAATTAGTATTGTAAATCATTATTTCATTATAAAATGTACACTCAAATAGAGCACAGTATTTAGTCACAAAAATAATACGAAAATACAGAATATTGCTCTACAAAAAAATTCGCAAATGGGTGAGTTTCCCACAAATAATTTATAGATAGGTTTCACAGAAAATTCAGCAAATCGCTCAGTCCGCAAATTGTGAGAACGCGAATATCGGGGTTTACTGTATACATACATATTTACATACATGCATATACACACATACATATATATTTCTGAGTCCAGCCCCGTGTCAGCCGGTGAAATTCCATACTAACACGAATTTCTAGGTATAAATTGCTAGATATACCAGAGAAAAAGAGCTTTCAGGAATGCTGGGGTTACTACCCCCAGATCGAGCGTCTTCCCTAAGGAAGACGTTGGTATAACCAAGGGTGAGTGAAAGGATCACAACCACAGAGCTACACTCGATAGATATCCCTATGTCAAAACCCCTGGAAGAGAGCGGTGAGCCGTTACAGCTCCCACACACAGGCGTCCGCCAGACCAGCGACACCAGCGCCACCTACTTCATTCCATTTTCTAGCACGTGACTGTTCATCCTCGGAATTTTTGTGCTTGTGCCTTTTTGGGTGTTTTCCTGCTTTTCGCCATGTCTTCTGGCAGTTTCACCATCTCTAAGTTAAGTACCATCTTATTGTGGGGTTTTTTCGATAAGTTTGGCTGCATCTGTCCTTAATTCACAATTATGAGATTGTTGTTATGACGCCACCGGGTCCCCCAGCCAGCCATGCCGACCGTGAGGCTGCCCCTTCAGTCTTTTCTGTCGGGGTTGTCTCTTTTGTCGTTATATTACTTATCTTTCCCCCTTGATCTCTTCCTGGCGGTGTTTCCTCACGGTGGTTTATTGGAGTTTTGTTTAATTTTTTTATGAACCCCATAACGAGTCCCCTATAGGGTTCCCGTCATACCCCGCTAGGTCTCCCCTCCAGGATGAGTTCCTAGTTGGTCCTAGTTATTTACTATTATTTTTATTATATTTTGGCGTTGGTGCTATATATATATTTGTTTTGTTACCTCTTCTTCGGGGAAGCGGCAGCTCTAGGTTTATTGTTTATCCGCTCCTCCGAGGTAGGCTACGCACCTCGCATGAGCACATTATTCTTAGAAATTATTCTTATATATATTGTGTTATTGTGATGGTTTTTATATTATGTTGTGTGTGGGTTTTTCTCCCTTGCCTATCATGTTAGGCTCAGTTTGCTTCCTTGTCCTCTCGCCTCCTCATAGGTTAGGTGGGAGCGGTTCATCGGGTTGAGGGAGTTTTGTTGCTGTTTCCTCCATGGCCGTTTTTGGGGTGGCAGAGTGAGCCCCTTTGTTCTCCCCCCCTTTGAAGGAGTGGAGTTCATTGGGTGTGCCTCCTCTAGGCTATTCGCCTTTTGCCCCCTCCTTTTTCGGTCCTGGTTGGTTCTCGGCACAGAAATTTCTCTCCCTGTTATCCCTTCCTCCACCCTTCCTTACTTCCTTCCGTTAGCCTAGGCTAGGCCTAAGCTCGGGTATTTATCTAGGCTTTGCCTAGTCAGGAGTTGGGCGTTGATTTCTTGGTCGCATCCTTCCCTCAGGAGTAGGCTTGTCCTGCCAAGCTCATATTATGTTTCTTGGCGTGGAGTGTGCTTGCAGTTGAGCCGGGTGAATCATTTTCCCTTGTCTCCTGTTTTCACTTCTCGTAGCCTACTCCTCTTCCCCTACCCCACCACCCTCCCTCCCCTTCATCTCAAGCCAGCTCTTGCCCTTCTCGTGCGGGGTGACGCTAGATGGCGTTTCTCCGAGTTGGGGACTCCCTCTGGTGGAGAGATTCGCTCCCTCCCAGAACTAGTCCCCTAAGCAGCGCTGTGTTTGTTTTGATGTTTTGTTTACCACTCTCAAGATCGAGCGGGTTTGAACATTCTTTCCTTGATCTTAACCACTCTCCGTCGGGTTGCTTTGGTTGGGTTGTTGACGCCTGCTCCGGCTTATGTTATACTTGGCCTTTCATGACGGGCACCTCACCCACCTTTGTTTCCTGGCGGGAGGTCCGACAGAGGGGGAGTATGAGTGAGGGGATAACTCCGGTCTCCGGAGTTGATTTTCTCATTTTTACCATCACTTGTATATCATATATATTTATATTATCTGGCGGAGTGAGCTTCTCACTCCGCCACTATACTTATTTTGTGTTTATTGAGTCCGGTGCTCCACCCTGGGGTTCCGCCGTCTTTTTTGCTGGCAGCCCTTGTGGTGGGTCCCTGTTGTCTCAAACTTTCCGTTCCGCCGGAGTATTCCGGTGACCGGGAGTATCTTGCCTTCCACTCTGTTTAAGTTATGGCTTGGTGGTCTCGTCCCTGACGAGGGGTTTTTCTCTCCACCGGAGCACTCTGGTAGTAAGCGGAGATACCCTGGCCTTCCAGCTTTAGGTTACTTAGAGTGGTAGGTTCATGTACTTTTCTTACACTTACAGACTGTTCGTTGTGAGGAGCCGGGGTGCACCACTTCTCTCCAGCAACCATATGGGCACGTGGTGTGCCGGACCCACGCTGGCTGTGCGGTCCGGTTGGATGACCTGATTGTTTGGCACCCTGATGGCTGTGAGGTTTGCTTTGCTCTGTGCGCTGGCATCCAGGACGAAATCGGTAGGATATAGCTTCTCCTTTATTACGCTCCTCATATCTGTGTAGTGCTTATATGGTTTTTCCGGGCTTACTTCGTTCAACCCTAATTGTCTGTTTCTTACAGACGGACGAGTCCTCCAAGAAGACTTCCCTTGAGTCTCTCCGCGCCTGGGTGGCTGGGTTCGGAAGAAACGTTCGGTCGGGAAGCCTTATGTCCTCGACGCGAAGTTGAGGGACCTGCTTTACCCCGCCGCCCGGGTGGCTGCTGCGGTTCCGGAAGAACTAGCCAACCCTATTATTCAGCAGATCTGGGATGCGACCCAGCCACCCCAAGAGGACATCCTGTACGCGGAGGTGTCGGAGGATGTCGCCGCGTTAGACTTGGACCTGGAACCAATGAACACGGAACCGGACCAGGTGGTAGGTGGCGAGGTAAGTGAGGTTGCGGGGCGGGCCCCCTTGACTCCCCATCTTCCTCTGTGTCTTCTTTTTGCAGGTTTTGCCAAGTCTTCCATCTTGGGTGACAGGGCTCCATCAGCTGTCCCCAAGCTGAAGCTGAAGACTTCATGGAAGGCGAAGGGCTTTAAGTCCTCGTCTTCAGGCCCCGTCGAAGGCTAAGGTCTCCGTACCTGTAGCCTCCGGGAGCAAACCTGGAACCTCCGGCAAAGGCGCGAGTAAGAGGGCATCAAAACCAAGCCCTCCTCGCCAGCCTGCCTTTGATCCGAGGCGTTTGCAAAACTCGTTAAACGAGAGGTTCTCGGCGGAGGTCGAGTCTAAGTTTACAAAATTTCTGAGAAACTTACCAGCCATGATAACATACTGGTGGGAATGGCTCGCCTGGCGGAGTCGAACCGCAGTATGCTATCCCTGACACGGCTGATCTCCTCCTTTGACGTTGGGAACCCTTGGCGTTTTGCCCTCCGTGCTATTCAACGAGGATACTCTGACTGTTGAAGGTCTTGGCACGAGACGGTTGGAGGAACTTGGGAGTTCTTTCCTCCCGATCTCCTGCCCCCTTACCCAGGCTTCGTTAGGCTGACGGAAGAAGCCTGGATTCGCTCAGACAAGGTCCCTAGAGAGACAGTGATCTTCCCTAGGGACCAAGCTCAGTCGGCTCTCCTCGCACTCTGACGGAGTGGCAGGCAGATAACACGAAACTTACACCCTTTCAAGGGCAACTATACCATGTTCACCCTGGGTGATAAGTTACCCACTCCTTGCCTTAAACAAAGTGGCTCTGGCTACGGCTCGGCGTGCTTTTGACGGCAACCCCTTGCCTCAACTAAGGGAGACAGACTCCACATCCCTGGTATTCCCAGGGGTGAGGAGTTCTGGATTGACGCCCGTCCACTTTTACTGTGGGAAAGTTGGACGCCTTCTGTGCATCAACCCAATTCAGCGAGCAGCTCCTAAGCTCCCGGAAGCCCTGCTGAAGTCTGAATTGAGGCCCGGACTAGGCTAGCCCGGTCATTGAACTCCGTCTGCCTCACAGAAGCTACTGCCGTCTCCTGTGCAGACGAGCCCTTCTTTCAGGTCCTGGCTAAATCCCTGTTAGCAGGGTTTCAGACAGACCTTGCGATTTCATGATGGCTAAGCTGGAGTGCAGAAAGTTCATCTTTGCCGATGCCACCATACGTCATGAGCCTAACAAGCTCATGAAGAGCTCCATCTGGGGCCCTAACCTCTTCCCAGAAGAAGAGGTAGTCAGTGTGCTC
Source organism: Macrobrachium rosenbergii (assembly GCF_040412425.1). Classification (NCBI taxonomy): domain Eukaryota; kingdom Metazoa; phylum Arthropoda; class Malacostraca; order Decapoda; family Palaemonidae; genus Macrobrachium; species Macrobrachium rosenbergii. The sequence goes on from NC_089746.1 coordinate 310,590, forward strand.
AGGGAGGCTACTAGAGCTAACCAGAGTCTTCGCTCTCGCTGGGGTATCTCAGCTTATAAGCGTAAGACCCCAGAATCTGGCGGCCCCCAGACTAAAGGTGGTAAGCGGTTCAGGAGACACAAGAGGCCTCATCGTCAGACGGTAGTTCAAGCTGTCCCGGTCTCAGCAGTTGCACAGCCCTCTACCTCAAAGCTCATCCCCAACAATATGTGCTGGTCCAACCAGCCCCATTCCCTGCTGCACCCTCGCATGTTGCCTCACCAGCGCACAACCCTACCTATGAAGGCCGTGGGTTCTTTCACGGCCTTAATAGGAGTGCAAGGGGGAAGAGGTCAAAGCCCCTTACAGAGGCAAGCCCAACACCCCAAGAGGTAAACCTGGACGTGGTAGAGGAAACAAACCCGCTTCCTCCCACTGAGAACAGTCAGGTAGGTGGTCGCCTTTACTGGTTCAGAAACCAGTGGTCCTTCAGCCCTTGGGCACACAGCATTGTGTCCAAAGGTCTAGGATGGAGTGGACCAAAGAGAACCCCCCCTCTGATCAGGTTTTACCAGCCACCCTCAAAAGTCCTACAGGACTACATGGCGGAATTGCTCAACAAGCGAGCAATAAAGAAAGTAAGGCACCTCAAGTTTCAAGGCAGGTTGTTCACTGTTCCCAAGAAGGACTCCGATCAGCAAAGAGTGATCCTGGATCTGTCGCGTCTAAATCATTACATAAAATGCGACAAATTTCGCATGCTTATGGTAGCACAGGTACGGACTCTACTTCGCGTGGAGCCGTCACCACCTCTATCGATCTTTCAGACGCTTACTATCACATCCCGGTTGCGCGGAGCTTCTCTCCGTTCCTGGGTTTCAGACTCGGGAATCAAGCCTACTCCTTCAGGGTCATGCCTTTCGGTCTAAATATTGCACCCAGGATATTTACAAACTGGTGGACACGGTAGTTCAGCAACTCCGGTCCCGAGGATATCCCTAGCAGCGTACCTGACGATTGGATAATTTGGGCTCCAACAGTTCTAGAATGCCAGAAGGCCACGTCCACGGTCATCAACTTCCTGGAGTCGCGTTAGGTTTTCAACTGAACAGAGAGAAGTCCCGCCTGACTCCGGAGTCCCGGTTTCAGTGGCTGGGTCTCCAGTGGGATCTGTCCTCTCACACGCTTATCCCTCCCGCCTCCCAAGCGGAAGGAGATAGCCTCCTTACCAGGAAATTCCTGAAAGACAAAGCAGCATCCCGCTGGGCCCAAGAAAGAATCCTCGGTTCCCTTCAACTTGCCTCAGTGACGGACCTGCTCTTAAAAGCAAAATTAAAAGACATAAACAGAGTGTGGCGGAGTCGAGCCAATGTCAGGCTCAGAGACAAGGTCTCCTCCATTCCCTCGGATTTTAAAGGCAGACTGCGGCCTTGGTCCACAGTCAGCGGCCTGTCCAAAACACTCCCGCTTCAGTTTCCCCCTCCGGCGCTGGTAGTTCACATGGACGCCTCATTAAGCGGCTGGGAGGGTATTCACAAAACAAAAGTACAAGGAACATGGTCTACAATGTTTCAACGTTCCATATAAACACCCTGGAAGCTATGGCGGTATTTCTAACCCTAAAGAAAATCCCACCCCAGCCGGATTCATATCAGGCTGGTGTTGGACAGCGCCGTGGTAGTTCATTGCATCAACAGGGCGGCTCCAAATCAGGTCGAGTGAAACCAGGTTATGGTAGCTATTTTCTCCCTGGCGAACAAGCACAGCTGGCATCTGTCAGCCACCCACCTAGCGGGGTGCGAACGTGGTGGCGGATTCCCTTGTTCAGGACCACTCCGTTGGAGACGGAGTGGTCTCTGGACGGAGAGTCATTCAATTGGATTTGCCGCCGGGTTCCGGGTCTCCAAGTGGATCTGTTCACGCGACGGAGAGCAACTTCAAGCTTCCTGTTATGTGGCTCCGAACCTGGATCCTCAGGCGTTACGCCACGGACGCAATGACCATAGACTGGAACCATTGGGAGAAGATTTATCTATTTCCCCAATAAATTTGCTGCTGAAAGTACTGCACAAACTCAGGTCATTCAAAGGTCAACCAGCCCTGGTAGCTCCCCTACTGGCCGAAGAGCAATTGGTTCCCTCTTCTTCAGGAACTTGGGTTATGGAGTCTTCGGATTCCCAATCCCAAACTGACCCAAACAGTACAAAACCAAGACTGTGTCAGCTTCCTCAAGAATTCAGAATGCCCTAGTTTTATGGACTTTATAAAGTTCGCAGCTCAAAAGGGAGCAAACATTGACCCTGTCAACACTCTGTTTTTAGAATCAGACAAGAGAGATTCTACTCTCAGACAATATGACTCAGCAGTCAAGAAATTGGCCTCCTTTTTGAAGACATCTGAAGCCAAACCATGACTACTAACCTAGCAGTTACCTTCTTTAGATCATTGTTTGAAAAAGGCCTTGCCCCGGCCACTATTACCACAGCTAAATCAGCCCTGAAGAAGGTATTTTTTATGGTTTTAAAATTGACCTTACAGATTCTTACTTTTCATCTATTCCTAGAGCATGCGCTGCCTGAGACCCGTATCACGCCCACATTCTGTTACGTGGTTCCTCAATGATGTGTTTAAGTTAGCATCCGAGATTGACAACTCTCAATGCACTTATTTGGATCTGTTAAGGAAAACTTTATTTTTTGATTAGCTTGGCTTCAGGTGCCAGAATTTCAGAGCTGTCGGTTCTCACTAGAGGTGATGATTTTGTTAACTTTCTCCCGTCCGGAGAAGCCCTCCTTTCTCCTGATCATAGATTTTAGCCAAAAATGAGGACCCTCAAGACAGGTGGTCTCCTTGGAAGGTGGTGCCCCTTCCACAGGACCAGTCCTTATGCCCAGTCTATACCTTAAAAGTCTTACCTTTTAAGAACTCCACAGTGTAAGTCGGGTCCTCTTTTATCAGGGAGAAAGGTGGAACTCTTTCGCTAAATGCAATAAGGCAACAAATTCTGTATTTCATTAAACAAGCTAACCCGGATTCAGTTCCTAAGGTTCATGATATTCGAGCAGTAGCTACTTCCACTAATTACTTTCATAATATGGATTTTTCAGAACTTACCAAATATACGGGTTGAAATCACCTCTAGTGTTTAAACGCCATTATTTAAAAATCACTCAAGCCCTGAAATTTTCTACAGTGGCTGTGGGGAGTGTCATTTCCCACCTTAATTACCCAATACCCTTTATCCTTCTCCCTTTCCCCCCGCCCGCCTGCCTCATTTACTTCTCTGCTTGTTCCTTGGATGATCATGCCTCACTGCCTTGCTCCTCATATTGATATTATTATTGTCTTTTTATTATATTTTGGGAACTGTATTTTGACATGCTGTGATTTTTTGTCTTAGGTACTGGGCTGTTTTTATTTTGCTCCATGTACCCCATATATTTCTCTCATAATGTTCATGTCTCTCTTATGTTTAGTTATAAGCCTATATTTACTCCTTAATCTTAAGTATTTTTGAATGTATTTTGCCTTATAGTCTTAAGTATTTTTGATGTATTTGGGGCCATGTTGTTTGGTGTATTGACTTTCTACTGTTTCATTTTTAAGGTCGTTGATAACCTTATTTTATTAATATGCATTTTTTTGCATCATGGAAGAGATATCCTCATTAAATCCATTTCCATAGCTTGTGTTTTTCTTCAGATTACCTTGTTTCCTTGTAGTTTGCAGTCTTGGCATGATTCTCTATCACTATTTCACCGGCTGACACGGGGCTGGACTCAGTAAAGGGATTTTGACAAAGGAAAATCTATTTCTGAGGAAGGCCCCTGTCACCCGTGACCCTCCCAGAAGTGGCTTCCGCTCCCCCGCTACTTGCACATGCCAAGCCTGGGGATGGTGTGCTAGCCTGGAATGAAGTAGGTGGCGCTGGTGTCGCCGGTCCTGGCGGACGCCTTGAGTGTGTGGGAGCTGTAACGGCTCACCGCTCTCTTCCGGGGTTTTGACATAGGGATATCTATCGAGTGTAGCTCTGTGGTTGTGATCCTTTCACTCACCCTTGGTTATACCGACATCTTCCTTAGGAAGACGCTCGATCTGGGGGTAGTAACCCCAACATTCCTGAAAGCTCTTTTCTCTGGTATATCTAGCAATTTATACCTAGAAATTCGTGCTGTATGGAATTTCACCGGGTGACACGGGACCTTCCTCAGAAATAGATTTTTCCTTTGTCAAAATCCCTTTTATATATATATATATATATATATATATATATATATATATATATATATATATATATATATATATATATATATATAGTATATATATATATATATATACATATATATATATATATATATATATATATATATATATATATATATATATATATATATATATATATATATATATATATATATATATATATATATAT